>NW_027362768.1:395002350-395004850 GCF_046119375.1 Phyllobates terribilis | reverse complement strand
TGACATCTCTTGCAAGCCTTAATTCATTGTCAGCTTTAGCTAACCTGATACATGCCCTGCAGGATCTGCAGACTGCATTATAATCTTCTTTAGATATGCCTCCCTCTTTCCATTTAATAAACATTTCTTTCTTTCTTTTTAGCATGTGTTTAAGTTCTGTGTTCATCCATCCTGGTTTCCTTAAATGCTTCCCATTCTTCCTACTTTTCGGGATTGTTAACGATTGTGCTTTGAGAATCTCATTTTTAAAAATTTCCCATCCTTCCTGGACATTTTTGTCCTTAAGGACATCCAGCCATTGGATCCCTCCTATTCTCTTTCTGAGTCTCTTAAAATCTGCCTTTCTAAAATCTAACCTTGAAGTCTGAGTCTTCACATGTGTGTGTGTGTGTGTGTATACTGTGTGTATGTGTGTGTGTATATATGTGTGTGTGCGTATATATGTGTATATATATGTGTATGTGTGTGTATACTGTGTATGTGTGTGTATACTGTATATGTGTGTGTATATATGTGTGTGTGTGTGTGTGTGTATATATATGTGTGTGTGTATATGTGTATGTGTGTGTGTGTATATACTGTATATGTGTGTGTGTGTATATCCTGTATATATGTGTGTGTATATACTGTATGTGTGTGTGTATATATGTGTGTGTATATATATGTGTGTGTGTGTATATCCTGTATATATGCGTGTGTGTGTATATACTGTATATGTGTGTGTGTGTGTATACTGTATATGTGTGTGTGTATATCCTGTATATATATATATATATATGTGTGTGTGTGTATATACTGTATGTGTGTGTGTGTATATATGTGTGTATATATGTGTGTGTGTGTGTGTGTGTGTGTATATACTGTATATATATGTGTGTGTGTGTGTATATATACTGTATATATATGTGTGTGTGTGTGTATATATACTGTGTATATATATGTGTGTGTGTATATATACTGTGTATATATATATATGTGTGTGTGTGTATATATACTGTATATATATATATGTGTGTGTGTGTGTATATATACTGTATGTGTGTGTGTGTATATATACTGTATATATATATATGTGTGTGTATATACTGTATATATATATATGTGTGTGTGTATATACTGTATGTGTGTGTGTATATGTGTGTATATACTGTATATGTGTGTGTATATACTGTATATGTGTGTGTATATGTGTGTGTGTGTATATACTGTGTGTGTGTGTGTATATATATGTGTGTGTATATACTGTGTATGTGTGTGTATATACTGTGTGTGTGTGTATATATACTGTATATGTGTGTGTATATATACTGTATATGTGTGTGTATATACTGTATATGTGTGTGTATATACTGTATATGTGTGTGTGTATATATGTGTGTGTATATACTGTATATGTGTGTGTGTGTATATACTGTGTGTGTGTATATACTGTATGTGTGTGTATATACTGTATATGTGTGTGTGTGTGTATATACTGTATATGTGTGTGTATATACTGTGTGTGTGTATATACTGTATATGTGTGTGTATATACTGTATGTGTGTGTGTATATATACTGTATGTGTGTGTGTATATACTGTATGTGTGTGTGTATATATGTGTGTGTGTATATATGTGTGTGTATATACTGTATATGTGTGTGTGTGTATATATACTGTATATGTGTGTGTGTGTATATACTGTATATGTGTGTGTATATACTGTATATGTGTGTGTGTGTATATACTGTATATGTGTGTGTGTATATACTGTATATGTGTGTGTGTATATACTGTATATGTGTGTGTGTATATATGTGTGTGTATATACTGTATATGTGTGTGTATATACTGTGTGTGTGTGTATATACTGTATATGTGTGTGTGTGTGTGTGTGTATATACTGTATGTGTGTGTGTGTGTATATATACTGTATATGTGTGTGTATATACTGTGTGTGTATATATACTGTATGTGTGTGTATATACTGTATGTGTGTGTGTATATATACTGTATGTGTGTGTGTATATACTGTATGTGTGTGTGTGTATATACTGTATGTGTGTGTATATATGTGTGTGTATATACTGTGTGTGTGTGTGTATATATACTGTATGTGTGTGTGTGTGTGTATATATACTGTATATGTGTGTGTGTGTATATACTGTATATGTGTGTGTGTATATATACTGTATGTGTGTGTGTGTGTATATACTGTATATGTGTGTGTGTGTGTATATGTGTGTGTATATACTGTATGTGTGTGTGTGTATATATACTGTATATATGTGTGTGTGTATATACTGTATATGTGTGTGTATATATACTGTGTGTGTGTATATATACTGTATATGTGTGTGTATATACTGTATATATGTGTGTATATGTGTGTGTATAGTGTGTGTGTGTATATACTGTATATATATGTGTGTGTGTGTATATACTGTATATGTGTGTATATACTGTATATATGTGTGTGTATAGTATGTGTGTGTATAGTGTGTGTGTGTATAGTGTGTGT